>NC_137965.1:13065929-13068429 GCF_963924665.1 Micromys minutus | reverse complement strand
CAGACTGGTCAAAGGTACTTTAAAAAAGCCACTGGTTTAGAAGTAATGAAAGTTGTCCCTTGAAGCTACTCTGACAGACGGTCAGCGTGATTCACATCCTGACCCATCCTCGGGGAGAACTGTGGTGAGGGTCATGAGTGAAGCCTTGGATATATGAAAAATACCTGTAATCTGACACACTGGGAAACAGCGCATCAGAGCGCCGGCCTGGGACTGTC
This sequence comes from Micromys minutus, assembly GCF_963924665.1. Taxonomy (NCBI): domain Eukaryota; kingdom Metazoa; phylum Chordata; class Mammalia; order Rodentia; family Muridae; genus Micromys; species Micromys minutus. The sequence continues at coordinate 13,068,211 of NC_137965.1, read as the reverse complement.
GCCCGACTGTGTGCTCACCTGTAAGCGGACAGCGTGCTCGTGCTTCCGTTTCATGTCGTTGATGTGCCAAGCCACGCGCTGCATCGTGTCTATAGCGTCCAGCACAATGTCGTAGCCTTCCGTGTCCTTGTCAAGGTGGTTCTCTATTTCCTGTCAGAAATGGAAGTAAACTACTGTTAGATCGTTTATTTTCATGTCCTTAGTGAGGCAAATGGATTCCCTATGTTTGGTTTCATACACACACACACAAACACACACACACACACACAAACACACACACACATACACACACATACACACACAAACACACGAACACAGACACATACACACACACATACACACACATACACATACATATACACACACACACAAACACACATACAAATACATACACACATACACACATACATACACACACAAATACATACACACACATACACACACATACACACACATACATACACACATATACATACACACACATACATACACACAAACTCATACACACACATATACACACATACACACATACACACATACATACACACATACATACACACATATACACACACATACACACATACATACACACACACAAACACACATACATACACATACACAAATACATACACACAAACACACACATACACACACACACCAAAATTTATTTATGTATCACCATCATTCCTTAAGTTTATCCATAACCACATTCTACAAATAAATAAACAAATAAATAAATAAATAAATAACACAAAATGGGCAAGAATAATGGAAATTTCTTACAGTCCTGGTATAAAGTGTACAAAGCCTGTAGTAAGCCACATGGAGATATTGGAGTTGCAGTGGTGGCCAGCATAAGAGAGTATTCAATAATATAGCTCTTAGTCTCAAAAGATGAAAAGTTTTTTAAAGCACATGACTTAGCCAGGCAGTAGGGGGTGGGGTGTAGGCTGGGGGTTGGGGTGTAATCCCAACACTTGAGAGGCAGAGACAGGCAGATCTGAGTACGAGGCCAACATGGTTTACAGAGCAAGTTCCAGGATAACCAGAGGTACAAAAAGAAACCCTGTGTCAAAAAACAAACCAACCAACCAGCCAACCAACCAACCAACCAGCCAGCCAGCCAACCAGCCAACCAGCCAACCAACCAGCCAGCCAACCAACCAGCCAACCAACCAGCCAACCAGCCAACCAGCCAACCAGCCAACCAACCAGCCAACCAGCCAACCAGCCAACCAGCCAACCAGCCAACCAGCCAACCAGCCAACCAACCAGCCAACCAGCCAACCAACCAACCAACCAGCCAACCAACCAACCAACCAGCCAACCAACCAACCAACCAGCCAACCAACCAGCCAACCAGCCAACCAGCCAACCAGCCAACCAACCAAGCAACCAACCAGTCAGCCAGCCAATCAACCAACTGTCCTCATCTTGAGAACTTCTTTAGAGGATGCAAAAAGAGAGTCTGACATCTAGGTGCATCTTATTTTGAAAGTCTCCTTGAGTTTTATAAACATAGTAGAAGCCATTAGAGAAGGTTAATAGCCAGAAGTGGGGCTAAACCTCACTCAGGGGTTCTTCTGGTCCCTGCTTATCTGTCCCCGCTCTTGAGCACTTTCTCTTTTCTTTCAGATGGGTGCCAATCTACACCAAACAGCTTCCCCTCCCAGTGGCCTGCTGACTTGGGTCTCATGGAAGTAAAAATACAACAGGAAAATGAAAGTGCTCTTTATTTAGATGCTAGCTCTCTGCCTGAAACTGACCCTGTCCAGCGCAAGTCATCCCTCAGACGTGTCACTTCCCAAGTTTAAATTGACCTTTCACGTGGCCATCATCAATAGGGCTGTAAGACCCAGCATACACCTATCTATTCCTCAAAGAAAGTCAGTCAGTTATAATGTTTGCATATGAACACAATGGTTTCTGGTGTCCCCCCCCCCCCCCAGTGTTCTAGCACAGGCTGAGACTTACATGTAGAAGGAGATGATATTTGAGAATCCGCTGAACAGGTTTTAGGAGATAGGAACCTAGAGGCAGCGAGTGTTTCAGCGTTTCCTGGCGCTCCCGGAAGAACTTGGCGAGTATCTTGTTCCTCATACACTCAGTTAGCGCGGCCACAGACCTGGAAGAGAAGAGCGTGCATTTCGTCGGGATGATGCCACGTTTTACGTGGGTGTGTGAGGCTTAAATGTCAGACTTGGTGGAAATGTCAGAAAATGAGCGCGATAGGGAAAATGATTGTACTTTTTCTTCACATGCTAGCTCCCGGACTGGAACTG